>NC_056739.1:228092445-228127902 GCF_019279795.1 Protopterus annectens
ATCACAGTCGCACACTTACCTAGCTCCAGCCCCTAACCCTAACTCACTTAACCCGCCTAACCCACAAACTATCACAGTCGTGACACTTACCTTACTCGCACCCTAACGTCCGTCACTACCGCATACATACACAGCCTTTTCCCATGTCGATGTTCTCAGCGCCGGGTTTTGATCCGTCGGTCTTCTCCGTTTCGATCTTCTGGCGTCGGTGTTCTCGCTGTCGGCGTTCTGACTTGTCGGCGAGTAAGATAGATCCATATATATATATATATATATATATATATATATATATATATATATATATATATACATACATATGTGTGTGTGTGTGTGTGTGTGTGTGTGTGTGTGTATGTGTGTGGGTGTGTGTGTGTGTGTGTGTGTGTGTGTGTGTGTGTGTGTGTGTGTGTGTGTGTGTGTGTGTGTGTGTATATATGTGTCCTTCTGTTTAATTATCGGTCTATCTACCTACCTCCCTCCCTACCTATATCCATTGAAATTTAGAATTGAAAGGATTCACTGGCAATGGAATCTGAGGTCACTATGTTTCTGAGCATTAGACTATGCATCTAGAATAAAATTAACTTAGTTTTGCTTTTCTATCATAGAATCCTTTAATGGATGCATATTGTGAATATAATTTGTTTCACTACTGACACCTATCTTAGTTTTGATATTCAAAGTAGAACATTCTCTAGGTATCTGAAAATAGCTGTCAGCATATGGACAGACTCATCAAATAAGCTATGTTGTAGAATGTGTTATAGGTTGAACTAATGTGTTTATATTTTATTTCCATCTTTAAAATAAGGATTGAATACCTTTTTGGGGAACAAGAAGTTTATAGTTTGGTGTTAGATCAGGCCGTGTATGAGTTAATGATATAATTTTGTCTGAAAATGTTTCTCCTTATTTTGTAGTTGTATTGCTGGTAAAACTTTAAATAATATTGTCACTATCCCAAAAATACATTTGTCATCAGCTGTATTGTTGCCCTCAAATAAAACATCCTTGTTGATTTTTTTTTCTTAAAAATGCCATGACTGTCAGTGCTGAGAAGAGTCCTACATGAAGATAACAGAAGGCAAAATTGTTTGGTATATACTCAATTGTTTATAAAGAACAACAGTTGTATACTGCTGTATTAACATAGATAAGATGATCAACAATTCCAATGCATACTTTTAAACACACAGCTTCTGTCCCAGAGTATCAGTGATGACCTTCAGATCATTTCTATTTGCATTCTGTGATAGTTAAAATAAAACAGGAATCATGTAAGCTCAAGATGACAGGTTAATTTAAAAAAATAGGCTAACATCTTTCAAGAAAAGTTTTCATAAGAAATAAAGCTTTATATAAACTAGCAGACAGATTTTCAAATTTCAAGCTTGTTAGCGCATCAAATACAGAAGGACATTGCAAAATAAACAGTCAGTAGTAGCATAGGAGTAACATAAAAGTAATGGCATTCAGCAGTGTTTGGGAAGAAAATTAGGCATTTTAATGAGAAGGTTTGAAATAGCAAACCAGATGGTAGGGGTTTAAATCTGCAGTATGCTGATATAGTACAGAATGCCCAGGATGGGTAGGAAAAGTGGCTGTTGTATGAAATCATACCTAATCTTCTGTATGTCTGCATACTAAGAAGGGAGTTACTCATCTTTAGTATTCTTGTATCTGCTTGGCAAGGACTAATGACAGATAATTGATCTATAATTTCCAAGAGGATTTCCATGACAATTCTTGTGTGTGAGTACTAACACAGCCTACATTTATTCCTTATGGCCATCCATTTCCTTCATTGATCCAGTAAGTAGCCCAGTGGTGAGATTTATGAGAATTCCAGAGATCATATTTTGAATTCTGGTATAAAACTGTGTAGGCCTTGCACACACTTACTCATTATCCTACATTAAAAATCAAACATATTTTTCACAGCACCTCTGTTATTTTTTCATTTTGTTTCATACTTTTGTTCTTATTTCTGTCTTAATCCTTAGCAAGGGCCCTCTCTTTCTTTTCTATCATAAATACCAAATTGAAGCAGTTATTCAGTATGCTGTGTGTTCAGAAAATAATTTCCCCTTTTATGCACCTTCTCTTATATTCATATTTCATTTCCATCTTGGTTTTCCTAATCATTATAACTGTCTTTTCATCATTTCACTTCGATTTTTGCAGTTGCTTTCATTCCTCAAGTTCTCTTTGCTTTTCGTCAAATGCTACTTATTATTATTTTATTTATTTATTTATTTGCATTTGTATACCGGGATGGTCCAGCTGGGCCAGAAGTGCCCATTTTCATTGGAGTCCCAGGGAGAAAAGCTCCACATATAAAACATTTCATACAACACAGAATTTACATTAATAAAGACATTTAGTACATATTAATGGCAGCTTATACAATTGGTGAAAAAAAAAACAGTACATAAGTAATCATTCTCAAATCAAAGATATTATACAAGCAATACAGAGTATATACATGAGAACATTCCATATGAGTAGTTATCAGCTAGCAAAATTTATGCAAGACACTTCATGCAGTGGGTGGAAATCAGATATAGAAATTAATTAGAGACTAGGTACTTAAACTTTTCACATGTTTAAAAAATGTAATAGCTAAGTGATATGCTATATGAGTTCTGTTGCAGGAATCAACAAAGTCAGTGGATATTGTTGCAGATACAAGTGGTGGCATGATATTAAGGTAGACTGCGAGACTACCTGAATGTCTCGCCTGGATCAATGGGGGTCTATGACAATGGATTGAATACACAACATCTAACGGCTGGAAAATCAAAAATGCAGGTGATAGAAACCTGTTTTGTGGGGGGGTTGTGCCCCCACAACCCCCACTAAATATATATATATTAACTTCGAGATAGCACTACAGTGAGGAAAGGGGCAAATTTCCCAATTTTCACTGTACAGTGATCTCATAAAACAGGCTTCTATCACCAGCGTTTTCAGTTTTACGGCCGTTGGATATTTAGTGTATTCGATCTGTTGTCATAGACCTGTTCAATGGTAGGTCTATAAGGGTTAGGAAGAGAAGAAAGTAGACAGGAGGGATCAATGGTAGAACAATGTGGGTTAGTAGAAGAGAGAAGTGAACAGGATGGAGAGTCAGAGTAAGTAAAAAAGTAGGTGGATATGAAAGGAGGTTGCCAGAGTAGTAGACTAGGGTGAGAATAGTAGTTAGGTTATATGAGATGTGGTGTTAGCACATGTGCACAGCCAAGATGAGGACGTGTTGTTTCAGAGATGTCTTGAAGAGGGTTACTGAGTGGGTGAATCTAAGTGTTGGGGAGAGGGAGTTCCAGAGTTGTCCGATGGTAAAGGAGTAAAGAATCTGGCCAACTGAAAGTTTGTTTTTTCTGCTTATATGAGCAGTTGGTTCTTGGATCAGAGTGATCTGTTAGGATGGTATAAATACATATAGAAGACAGAGCAGGGCACATGGATGGATTATGAATAAGTTTGTGAGCTATAGTTAGTTGGATAAAGGTGAGATAGTTGGAGAGTTCAAGCCATTTTAGGTTGCATAATGATAAGCAGTGGTGGGAAGAGTAGGAGGCATTAGTTGCAAACTTAGCAATTTTGTTGTAGCATGAGTCTAGTTTGGACTTTAGAGAGGACTGAATGTTGGTGGGGAGGGGGATATCATATAAAAGAGAGGGTAATAGAAAAGAAGAGGCAAGGGAAAGTCGGGCTGATGCACTGAGTAGATGTTTGTGTTAGTAGAGAGTGCCAAGCATTTGATGTGTCTTGTTGAGATTGCACTGGATGAGGAGGTCAGATGTAAGGTTTTCATCTATGATGACACCTAGGAGTTTTGTGCTAGGTACAATGTTGATGGTGGTACCATTTAGGGATTGAATTGTAAAGTTCTCTTTTTGTTGGGGTGTAGACTTTTTGGGGGCAAAGATTATTAGTTTGGTTTTGTTGGGGTTCATGGCAAGATGATTATTAGACATCCAAATTTTGGTGGAGGTGAGGACATTTTGGGTGAGTTAACATACTTCTGAGGAGTTGTTTGCAGTACAGATGATAGTGGAGTCATCTGCGTACTGGATGACAGAGCCTTGAGAGAATGCGGTGTGGAAGTTATTGATAAATATGCTAAACAGAAGTTGGACGAAAATGGAGCCTTGAGGAACACCAGTGGTAGTGTTTAGGAAAGGGGAATAAGAGTTCTGCCACTTAGTTGATTGTTGCCTGTTAGTGAGGTAATTAGTGAACTGATTTAGAGTTTGAGGTGAGGTACCTACGTTAGAGAGTTTTGTTAGGAGATAGTGGGCTATAGTATTGAAAACTTTAGAAAGATCAAGAAATTGTGAAGATACAATTTTACCAGCATCACGGGATCAGTTGACAGCATCCATAAAAGATATGAGGGCAGTGGTGGTACTATGTCCTGGCCTAAATCCGTGTTGGGTGGGGAAGTGGATGTGGTTGTGAGTCAGATGGTGAAGAAGTTAAGACTGAACACATTTTTCCAGAATCTTAGAGATGGATGATAGTATAGCAATGGGGTAAAAGTTGGTAGTGTCTATGTTGGGACTCGCCTTGTGTAGAGGGAGAATATAAGCTTTTTTCCATATGATGGGCATATAGGATTCTTGGATAGTTCTGTTGAGAAGTATGCTGAGTGGGTAAGCAACTGAGTTGGCTGAGGTTTGCAGGTATTTGGCAGGTATATTGTCAGGGGCATTTGTGCATGGTTTGAGTTTTAGAAGCAACATTTTAATAGTCGAGGAGGGTATAGGTGACAGAGTAAAGATGGGACTAGGGGGTATACTGGTGTTACATGTAGAGAGGTCTGTGGTGGACAAGTTGGTCTTGGAAAGGGTAGTGGTTAGATTGGCTATAGAATCTATGAAATAGGAGTTGAAGGTTGCAGCAATATTAATGAGTGCTTTATTTAGGTCCGGGCAAGGATTATTACTAGAGCTTGGGTTTAATAAAGAGTTGAGAGAGCTCTAAAATTTCTTTGGGTTTTTGCTTGTGTTGATTTTGTAATGTAAGGTAGTGTTCTTTTTAGTTTTGTAGTACTAGGTACTTAACCTGGTTTTGGAGCTGTTTGCATTGGATGAGGTCAGATGGGTTTTTGTTTTTTGCCAGATTGTCCATGATTCATCCCTGCATTTCATAAGATCCTTAGTGGATCTTGTTAGCTAACTGGCATGGTTGGTCTTTACTCTCTTTTGTCTAAGGGGAGCGAGATTGTTTAGTATGCTGAGGAAGGTTGAGTTGAGGATATTGGTATTAGTGCATCCCAGTTGATGGTAAGCAACCTTTGGTTAAAGCTAGATGGACAGAAATGTGATTCATCTGTGGTAACCCTGTACTGATGTTTATTAATTGTTGTGGTACATTCACATTGTATAAAGGCTGGTAAGTGGTCACTTATACTATTGGAGAGTGTACCAGTGGATGGGATTTTATTTGGGTTGGACAATAAAATGTAGTCTATGACTGATCCATTATTATTAATTTTATTAGGCTTGGTTATAGTGTTTAGCTGGGTGAACTTATATAGATTGATATTGCAGTTAGAGTGGTCTGGGGATATGTCTAACCAGTTGATATTTACATCTCCCAGTATGATAGTCTCATTTTTTTATGTTAGTAGATGCCCAGGCAAGGATTTCATCAAAATTGAGATGTTATTGCTGGGGGAATGTAAATGACTATCACACAGAGGTTTTTGCAATTATTCATTTTAAGGAAAGAAACTAGAAGTTCAGTTGTGGAGAACTATGGGATGGGTTTTGTATATGGGACAATAGTGAAGGACATGGAGTATATTAATGAGATGCCTCTACTTTTTTTCGGGATCTGTCAGCCCTAAGACAGACAAAATCTGGGGGAAGGAATCCTGTGTCTTTAATATAGGGTTTTAGCCATGTTTCACTTGTGGCAATAATATCAGGTTTGTTGTGAACCATCTATGCATGGAAGTCAGGTATTTTATTTCTGCTGCTCTGTAGGTTAATTGTAGTGAAGTTTATTGATTTATGTGAGTTAGGGGGTTGCAGAAGAGAGGAGATGGGACCTGGGCTGGGATGTATGTCCCCACATAGTGATAGGTTTGTTACAGGATATGGGAGAGTAGTGTATTCTAGTTTCTGTTTTAATTTGATTGGCTAATTTAGAGAGAAAATATTGTTGTGGTGATGGTGGGGGGGAGCATTTTTACTCTGGTACATAATAATATGCTTGTGTTGTAAAGGTTGGCTAAAATGTGTGAGAAGGAAGTGGTGTGTTCAGACCGTATGGGGAGAGAGGATAATGGGCAGTGGGAGGAAGAGGTAGAAGAATAATGTAGGGAGGTTAGATGCAGTAGGTTCTTGAAAAAGAGGGATAAGGTAACTAGGGTAGTGATAGTAGAGATGGACATTGTAGCATGGGATGTGGATGACTAAAAGAGTGAAACGTATTGTGTGATAGTGAGATGTGGTGGTGGAAAAGAGGTTGTACTGATGGGGTAATGATGAGGTGAGCTAAGATGTTGGAAATGTGTGGGTTTGGTTGGAGGTGTAGCTAATGTAATGTGAGGGGAAGTGAAGAGGTGTGGCTAGTGGTGTAATGAGAGGGGAATTGGATGGGGATAATTGGGTGGTGGGGTGGGGGAGGAGCAAGAGTAAGTATAAATGTAATTGATGTGGGGGTGGGTGGGAATGGGGGAAGGGCAGAGGAGTGGCATGACCCTTAGCACAGTGAGAGTGAACAGAGTGGGTTGAAACTAACTGCAGAGTTGCTCTCTGGTAAGGAAACTATTAGTAATATAGGAAAACTGGAGGGGGAGGAGATGGTCTAAGTATTTAAAGATGGCGCCGCTGCTCAGGGGAGGAACAAGTAAACTCTCAAGAGGAAGATGGAGGGAATAGACAGGATTGACAGGGATGGGAAACTTACAATAAGACTATGTTAGGAGACCGAGAGAAGGGGGTAAGAGCCAGGGCTTGGAGAAAGCTGTGAGCAAACGGGTTTGACAAGACTAGGAAACTTACAACAGAATTATGTTAGAAGAACAGGAAAAGGGAGGATGCTATGAACCAAGACTTGGAAAAAGCTGTGAGAAGAGAAACACAATCAACCAGCTAGCCCAGGTCGGTACCTAAAGGCGTCTGTTTATCTATGTGAACTCAAAAGCAGATTTAGTAGAGCATCAGGGAAGTAGAATATAAAATAAATACAAAGCTTTTGGAAACTGTATATATTTGTTACGATAAATGGGAGGAACCTTTGCTTATGTGATCAAACACATTCACCACTTTTTTACAATGGTCTTTTGTGGCCTGTTAAGTGTTTCTTCAGTTTCTTTTTTAAATAGCCATTTTATTATCCCAAAGCTGGCTTGCTATCTGCTCTCTTTCTAAGCTAGCTGCAAGTATCATTAGTATTTCCACAAACATTTCTTAGTAAATCCACTTAGTTCCACATAAGGGTAAATTCATTTTTCATGTGAAGTTTGACTGAATACACTGTTTGAGTTATTTGGTATTATTTTTTTCTCACGTGTGTTTATTTGCTTGAACACCACTGCTGTATTCTTTGTCCTTAAGGTTCGAGTTTAATCTGGAGTGAGGGTACTGGCAAAGTTTAGTTTGGATTATAATAATGGTTGGGAATATGGTTAATGTTTGTGTGTGTGCTTATTATAATGATGTAGTAGGCTTTACAAGGAAACTCATAACATCCCTACCAGTTTATTTTCATTTAGGTTGTATACAATTATTTTGCTAACATACACTGTATCTCATCCACTATTTTCTGCTCCACTCTTGTCAGTAAATTCCCACCACATACCATTCTCTTCTGTCACTTGGCCATGCTTCAGTAATCATCTTCACGCCCAACATCCAGCCAATCATTTCCCATGGGCTCCCATTTTCTTAGCCAGATCCTTAAAACTGGAGAGTAAGACCATTCACTCTCAAACTGAACTGCCCCCCCCCCCACATACACACACACACACACACACTTGTTCTACAGTGCCACATTCCTCTTGGTCATGTATGCAACCTTTGTGCACTTCTGATGTATCATCCTATCTTTAGCCACTTAATGCTATTTGTATAATACTACAACCACCCCCTCTTTAATTTCATTCTAAAGGTCCTCATATTTAATATACCTTTCAATAAACCATAATTCATGTGTTGAGGGGTTAAACTGTTTTAGCATAAGTGACAAGCCTAGGAAAGAGAAAAATAAGCTACATAGAATAGCATATTTTATTTCTATGAGAGAGTAAGAGAAGTTTAGGGGTGGAATGTCTTTGTTTTGGCATGACCAGACATTCTGCAAGTTGAAAGCTTTGGATAGAACACTGTGGTGCACATTAAAGCATATCAACACTTGTTTAGGCACTATGGATATGTCACAACTCTTTCAGCAGGAAAGGAGACTAGTTATCATGAACTTCAGAGCTTTTAACACAGGCAAATGCAGTTAGACGGCATGCTGCTTTTTGTAATAGTTTACACGCTGAGGTGAAGTCTATCTGAGCTTTGCATTGCAGAGCCTAGCAAGAATCTGTCACCCACCACAGGAGTTAGGAAGAGGGCAGTCCTTCCCTAAGACAGACTTTCTAGTTTGATGCAGAAGAGTGGCCAGAGATGCAGGAGAGTGGGGGCCATCTTGCCCAAATTACATGCAATCCAGAATATTCTCCAGTTAGGGTTGAGGTGTAACAGAGAATGTTGACCAGCTATCTTGACAAAGAGGTGGCCAAGCAATGGTAAAGGAGTTTGTCAGTGGTTTTCCAATCAGAATCCAGGTAAAACCTGTGAAGAAAACTAATAAAACATTGACATTAGTAAAAGGAAGTGAGGGAGTACTGCAAGATATATTAGAAAAGAGAGGAGTTTAAGCTAGCTGCCCAAAGTATTTGTCATATCACCATTTTCCAGCTGCAAGATCCCTCTGATGGGCCTTGTACCCAAGAGGAAACCAGGAAACTTTATTTGATGCATCACTTATTTTATCATGAAAAGGAGTCTGTCAAAAGACAAGGAAGTGGTCAAGGTGCAGTATGCATTCCCTGATGATGTATTAGCCATTCTGAGGGACAAAGGGTCAACAGAGATAGCAAATTTGGACATTTAGTCAGCCTTTAGCTTGTTGCCAGTACACAAAAGGAGTAGCACCTACTGGCAATTAATTAGGGAGCAAGTTCTATTTCATTAAACTACGAAGAACCAGCCAGCATAAAATAAACACAAAAAAATAAAATGGGGGAAGACAAAAACAAAACAAATAATGAAATACTGGTGAACACAAACAGCCAGTATGAACATAATCAGGTTTACAGCTTTTGGATAAACTAATATTCAAGCTAAAAGGAGGAGAAAGGGAAGGGTGAAAGACAGGGTGAGGGTGAGAAGTAGAATGTATTGTCCAGTGAAGCTGTGATTGAACAAGTTTTGGACATTAATGGATTTCTGAAAAAGTTTTACCTTTGTACCAGCTATGAAAATTAACATAGTTCTCAAACAAATGAAAATGTTCCTTATGAAAGTGAACCATAGCATGGTATGTAAAGGTAATGTTAGTTCTTTTATGACACACTGAAGATAAAGTGCATACAGCCCTCCTCTTATTTCTGTGCTAGTTTTGTTTCAAAAATTGTATGAAACTGATATTACCTACATTTTGTAGGTGAAGGATTTAAGAGTCTATTACAATTTAACTAAAGAACAGATGATGATACTTCATGATATTTTCAAAGACAAATTGGTTCAAGTTATGGAACCTGAAAGTGGAGAGGTTTTAAATATGGATACCATTGACTATGCCACTAAAATGTATCAATTTTTGAATGATGAAGTGTTTTTGAACCTGTTTTGAAAACATATGATTATGTAAAAAAAATTATAGATAGTTGAGGAAATTGGTGTTACAGAATTACCTCCTTCTGTCAACTAGTTTTTTTTTTTTTTTCCTGATGGTTATACTTCCAGTTTCTCTGGCCATCTTTGGTACTCCCAAGACTCATGAGGACATATTTGATCCTTCATTGCAACTCATACTGGCCACGGGTGACTCCAAAATGCAATATACTACAAAATGATTAGATATGAAACTGAAACAATGTTTTCCAAGAAACATGTGCTGAAGGACAAATTACATTGTCTACAAGATTATCTAAATGTGTTTTTAATAAGGATGTTATTTTTGTGATGGTAGATGCAAAACATTTGTTTTCAGTAAGCCCTCATGAAAACAGCACAAATTGTTTCCATGATGCTTTGGTAATTGTTTCCAAGATGTTACAGCAGGAAGTTAATTTAATTATTGCCATGATAAATGCAGTTCAAAGATACTGATCCTTTAATGGAATTATTTGATTATTTGAATCAAATAGTTGGACTTCTAAAATTTAACATTACTTATAATATAGATAAGATTGATTTTTTGGATATAATAGTAAGTAAAAATTATGAGGTGAATACGTATGAATCTACTTTATATTGAAAATCAACATTTTCATTTAGTTTTCTACATACCCCATTTCCCATCCTTATTGGCAAAAGAAAAATGTGCCGAAGGAACAGTTTGTGAAACAGTCCAGACTGAATCCAGTGATAATATGTTTTTGGAAGAAGCACATAAATTGACAACCTTATTTTCTCAAAGGATATACCCAATGTATTTGGTGAAGGTAGTGATGTCCATAGTGCTGATTGCCTGTAAGGATACGTTTTGCCCTGTACTCAGGATTGTTGCATGTGATTTACCAATTAAGGAAAGGACAGTGAAACTTTAACAAAAGAAATGGTATCATCCTCTACAGCACAAATCTGAGATACCAAAGGGCCATTAGTATGAATTAGAACCTAGTGATGTGATCTTGTGGCTTATATGAAAAACTGGTTATGGGCCCTACATTTGTGTAAAATAATGGCAAGAGTGTAAAAGCTTTTTGTGGAGAGAGAGAGGTTTCATTTACGACTTAAAATGTTTCAGTGGTAACTATAGCAAAGTGAAGTGTAAGGCATGTTTGCAATGTAGATTATTATATGATTCTACTAAAAATTCTGTGGAATCTTAGTCGAGAATTTAATTGTAACACTCAAGGTGTGCTGCATATAGCTACCTGTCTGACCTGTACCTCATTTTTCACTAGTAAAACTGAGTGTTCAATTGGGGCAAGAATTTATGAGCATTATTACACAATCTGGAGATATGAATAATGCATTATCTTGTTACTCCAAAGTTTGTGAATTTTTAAATATTTTTTATATTACGATTAGGAGACAGTGCCACGTGTGGAGAGGTGTGGTAACTGGGAAATGCAATTATTAACAATTATTTTTGAATGTGACTCAACCCCCAAATTAAATGAGTTAGTACAAATGGTATTCTAACACTTAAAGCTATAGAAATATGAAATAATTTCATTAATAATTATTGTGTTTTAAATTCAGTGGAATTGATTATATTAAATATTTATTATAAAAAGTTATTTCATATTTATTGTGGAGAATTTCCTTTTTGATGCAACATGTTTTAGTATGCTATATAGGTAGGCATGGACTATGATTGACGTCTTTGTGGTCATATGACCCTGATGTTTTATTTTGTAACAGTGGTGTTATGACAGCTTATTATTCTGAGGATGTTCATACTATTGAACAAAAATATAAAACCTGTTTAAAATTATCATTAAATCAAGTCCTTGCTGTGTGCACTCACTAGTATTTTATTATTTATTTATTTTTTTCTACTCCAGTAGGGCCATGCAATTTGGTTACCAACTGATATGTTCTTCCTTTAAAAAAATTAGCACTGCATTTGATTGCATATAGCAGTTCATTACTTAGATGATTTCCTTATCATAGCTCAGTCAAGGGTAGGAACAGCACAGTACTTTGGGTGCCATTGGCTGTGGAGAGAGAAGAGGACCTGACCAAGGTCATAAACTTCTTGGGCTTGCAGATTGATAGTACAAACTGCACAGTGCAGCTTTTGGATGACAATTGTGTCAGCTGAGAACAATGACTAAGGAGATGATGTAAGTAAGAACGGAAGAGATCATGGTGCTCTTAAATTTGCTTACTTTTGCTTACTGGGTAGTATCCCCTGGCAGCACATTTATCAGATCCTTAGCCTTATTGCTTAGGGGAATTATAAAGAAATAGTACAGGATTAGGATACGTCAGGATTTGTGGGCTAACTTGAAGGTCTGGCAAAAGTTCTTAAGCATGGCTTCCATTTTGGCAGGAGAATGGGTTATCAATATAGAATTTGACCTATACACAGACATAGTTGGGGCAAAGGAATGGGGGAGTCTTAGCTGGAAAATTGTTGTCAGCTTTTTGTTCAGTTAATTGGAAGACAGATACGAGAAGAAACATCATGTTTGTAAAGGTTATGTCTTTATGAGCCTCTCTGGTCATACAAAGAAAAGAGAGGCAAAATTGCAGGATTAGGTTCCATTCAGACAAGCAGGTGCCATGACATCTCTGACTATTAGTCTGCTCAAGCAAATAGAATTTGTGGCATAATCAGGAAGATGGTGTTGCATGTATGACAGAATAATATTGTTTTTCTTTCCTTTAATGTGCTGGGTCAGTGGAATGACATCAGTGATTTTCTTTTCCTAGCAGCAGCTTCACAGGTTCAGATTCTTAGCCCCAGGGGCAGTCTTAAAAGGAAAAACATTGAACACATGGTGTGGAGTATTGGGCTATAACCACAAGATGGCTGTTGAAGCAGTCTTGGGCACTACGCATGAGGGCCGCATATACCTGGGCACTCCAGTTCATGGTTTTTATGAAGAACTTGACAGGGGAAAAGAGACAATGCTCAACAGACCTGGTAAAGATGTTATTATATAATGACCCCCCATTAATATTCAAAAAACTTGCATGCTGATTGATCAGCATGCATATTGTAAATCAGAGTTATAGTAATGGAAAAAGGTCTGGTCGCCCGGACTTTTTCCATTACTATAACTCTTTTTTTTTTTTTTACAGCAATGGAGAACGCAAGATCTCCATTGCTTCACACTGTCTCGCTATGTTAAACAAGTTTAACATAGTGAGACAGCATTAAAAAAAGCAACGGAGATTCTCCGTTGCTTTTTTTAATGCTGTCTCGCTATGTTAACGAGTTTAACTATAAAAAAAGAGATGTAAAACAAAACAGATCTTGTTTTTTTTTTTTTTTACAAACTGTTTCGCTATGTTAAATGGGTTTAGCATAGCGAGACAGCTTAAAAAAAAGCAACAGCTCTGTTGCTTTTTTTAAAGCTGTCTCGCTATGTTAAACCCATTTAACATAGCAAAACAGTTTCTTTTTACAAACTGTTTCGCTATGTTAAATGGGTTTAACATTGCGAAACAGCTTAAAAAAAAGCAATGGCTCCATTGTTTTTTTTAAAGCTATCTCGCTATGTTAAACCCATTTAACATAGTGAAACAGTTTGTAAAAAGCAACGGAGATCTTGCTTTCTCCGTTGCTTTTGCCCACAGCTCTGATGTGCTGTGTAGGCATACGCATGCGCAGTATATCAGAACTGTTGCAGAATACAAGACAGCTGCGGAAGGACAGCAAGGAGGCATTATACAATGCCAAATTATTTTTTTTCTGAAATAATGTCATTGTATAATAGCAATAACCCACTTCTGGGTGTGGGTAATGCTGGATTTACCCACGGTTGGCTTTGTTTGGTCACTCAGGCTTCGCCATCTTGACCAAATCACACCGACCATGGGTAAATCCAGCATTACCCACACCCAGGTGTGGGTTATTGCTATATTAGTCCACAGTTGGCAATATGGAGATGGGGTGCCAGCTTCCATGTTGCACTTCACAGCTATCATGTGGGTGTCAAAATGAGCCAAGTTATCAGGCATAACCAAAGATCTGGTAGTAACCAGTATACTCAAGGGCTGGTGGAGATTAGGAGATAAAAATAGAATGCACATAAACCCCTCTGGAAATGTCTCCTGCCCCCATTGTTGATGGGCCCAAAGAAGAATCTGAGCAGTTTTCAAGGTTATACTGTGCGGGCTAATATATTCCTTCTGATGTATCAAGGAGCCTTTAGGATTTGGGAGCTAGTCCAACTGTGGGTCAAGCAGACTGCACCACCAGTTTCTGAGATGACAATAACTAGCATCTGTAGGGAGTGACTTGGGATATGCTTATAGTTATAATCTTCAAAAATCGACAACTAGACAGCTAGGCAACAAGTGTTGCTCTGGCAAAAGAAGGTTAGGACATGGCTGGCCACTGTGCACCAAGTATCATATAAGATGAGGCTGGATGGGTTCATCTTTAAAACATGAGATGGCAAGCCTATCACTGGGATACAAGAAGATGACATGTTAAGTAGGATGTTGGTATGACAAGCTGTGAGCAATCCTGACTAGTCATGACACTCCTTCAGTATAGACAGAGACACTGATTTGGGAGAGACATGATCCCCAGTTGAAGTAATTAGCAGGGAAGTGGAAGTCAAGGATCTTCTTGACTTATATATGATTAAAAAAAGTTCTTATGGCAATGTGTGGGCTAACAA
The DNA here is from genome assembly GCF_019279795.1 of Protopterus annectens. Lineage (NCBI taxonomy): Eukaryota > Metazoa > Chordata > Ceratodontiformes > Protopteridae > Protopterus > Protopterus annectens. The sequence goes on from NC_056739.1 coordinate 228,106,988, forward strand.
CACTGTTTTTCCTCACTACAGATCCTCAAAAGTATTTCCATGATTGAGAATCCCCGTGTACATTGTGCAGCTAAAAAGAGTTGATCCATCCCAGCAGAGCTCTGCTGGGTTTCAAAGCAACAAAATGGAAAGTCTATCAGCATGGACAGAGGAGGATGCATCGGGACCATGTGCTAATGACAGTGTTCTGATTGGGGTAGGAGGCTGGACCACCCAGTGTGGTGCTAATTAACTTATGGATGAAATAACCTGTGTATACTGTATGAGAGGAGAATAATAGCAACGATATTTAGAGATCTGTTAAAAATGATCTGTATCTGTGAAGCTGTGCATGTCATTTGGTTTGAAATATTAAGTAGACTGTGTGACAGTAGGCGGTCACCATTGTCACCATTCAGAAGATTACTAAATAGGGATGGTGCAGTGGTGCAGCGGTAGCATTGTCATCTCACAGCAAGAGGTTCCCTGCTTCAATTCTTGGCTGGAGTACCTTCTGTGCAGAGTCTGCATGTCCTCCCTTTGTTCGTCTGGGTTTCCTCTGGGTGCTCCTGTTTCTTCCCACATTACAAAGACATGCATCTGGAGCTTTTCTCCCCGGATCTCCATGAAAATTGGCTTTGTTCCAAGTCGGACTTTCCTGGTTAACAAATGTTAAATAAATAAATACATCTACCAGAAGATTACAAAGAGAATGCTGAAGCATGGCTTGCTGATGCTGATACTGAGGCACGTGGTCCTGCAAGACAAAGACTCAGTTTGTATTAGGACAGACAGTGCTCATTTGTCTGTTTTTTGTTTGGACTTGTTCAACAACAAGTCTCAGTGTTGCTTCAGGGCTTGGAGGGGAGATGCAGGCATAACCAACTGGTAAATTTAAAAGGACTGGAAATAGGCAGCCATGATAAATAGACCACCTGGTGAACCGGAGGTTGCTCAGAGAGGAGGCCACCCCCCATTTTGATTTCCCCATGGGTCATCCTCCTCTCTCCAGTCCCCATATAGGGGGTTGACCAAGTGACTTGGCAGTATAGTCATTGCTGTAGAAAATTTGCATGGGAGTGGGATTGAATTTTGGTGGTGGTGCCTTGGATTCTAAGCCCATATATGGGGTGATGTGGCCAGGGTGAATGGACATAATATCACTTGAGTGCCTGTTCTAGGTGGCTCCCAGACTGCAGGTTCCCAGGCAGGTTCAAAGTCTATGAAAGAGTAAGGTCGAGTTGAGGACTGAACAAATTTAGATTGCTAAGTAGTAAATTAGGGACTGTGTTCTGTTGGGGAACTTGGCAAGCCGCAGACTGATTATAAACCATTGTGTGCTGTTTAGGTATTTCTGTTGAGAAAATATACACAGACAATGGCAGGTCAACAGATTTATTTATGTAATTTATTATGACTGACTTTGCCCTCGAGGTGAATTTCCTCCATTATATAATAATATGGTTATGATCAGAGACCTGATCATAATCTTCTATGTTATTACGCAAGCAATAATGCATGACAGAATGTGTGTTAATATGTAATTAATGCCCGCCCAGGAGTATTGTGAGACCCAATGCTGCAGAAAGAGGGTGTCTACACTCCTGGAAGGGCATTACTTACACGTTAACACACACCCTGGAGAGCATTATTGCGCTTAGACAATGGGCTCGCTGTAAAATTGTGTTTTACTTACTTATTTATTTTTTAAGGTCTATATTATTTTATATATATATATATATATATATATATATATATATATATATATATATATTTAATATAAAATAGTTCCTCCGCCTACTCTTTCACACTTGCTGTAGTATATGTTAATGGCATTGGAGGAAGCGCTTTACATTAAATATTTATAAATATCAATTTCAATTTCAACAATTGGCTTAAGTATTGGTGTCATTCAAAGGGGATCCAATGCCTGTCAGCCTGGGATGACATGCTCGACAAGCCACGATTCTTCACTAGGGACAACTTGCACCTGTCACCCCTGGGCTTTCGGATATTGGCAAAGGCTCTTTCTACCCCCATAGTGCCTTTTTTAGGCAAGGCTCAAAAGACAAACCTACCTCCATAGGTATCACAAGGGATAAGAAACTAAGAGTAATTCTACTCAACACCAGAAGTCTAAACCTCAAGATGCATGCACTCGAAACTCTCCTTAGCATGTTGAACATCAATATCTGTGCAGTAACAGAAACCTGGTTCAAGGCTCCCGAGAGCACCCCAGCACTACCAGGTTATACATCATACCATGCTTTTCGGCCCCAAAACTTGAACCGAACCACAAAAGAGGGGGAGTATCAATATTCGTCAAAGATACCCACAACTCCAGGTTGGTGGCACAGCACGAAGCATCAGAGACTATCCATGTGCAACTAACAGTGGGTAAAACTGCCTTCCAGTTTATAGCCTGCTATAGACCACCCTCCCAAACCCAGGAACCCCACTCGGCCTTTCTGAGAACACTGGAAAATATGAAGGTCTCTCCAAACATCATTATATTGGGCGACTTCAACTACCCAAACACAGATGGAAGCATTACACTAGCTCCAACACCCTAGCCCAAAGGTTCCTAGAATTTATAAACTCAAATGCTATGGAACAACTTGTTACCACTCCCACAAGAGGGGAAGATATACTGGACCTGATCATCACCAACATGGGGACTCTATGCTCCAGACCAGAAGTGTATCCCTTACTGGTAAGATCAGACCATAAACTAATCTCAATGGCTATTCATATCCCGACCCCACCCCCTGCCCAGAAAACCACAGTGAAAAACTTCTCTAAAGCAAATTTCACACTCCTCAAAACCAAGGTGGAATCCTTAAAAGCTCCCGGGCCTGTGGAAAATACGGCCCAGACCACAGAATCCTTTATAAATGCATTCTATGAACACCATCAGGAATGCATGGATCATGCAATCCCAAATAAAACCAAGACCCAATCCTCCAAAGGCAGACGTCCTGTCTGGTGGACCCCAGCCATAAACAAACTATACAAGAGAAGGAGGATCTACTACATGATAGAGCAAAATCCCAAAAAGGGAAGGCATCTCTGATCAGTATTAGCAAAAAACTATGGGCACTCATAAAATCGTCTAAGGCCAGCTTCGAGAGAAAAATTGCACAGGACACTAAGGATAATCACAAGGCTTTTTTAGTTATGTTAGGAACCTGGGTGGGAATTCCCAGATATGCTCAGAATTAGTCCAAAATGACAAAAAATACACCGAACCCACAGACATTGCCAACACAAAGTCTCCCCCCCTCCCCACCAAAAGGGCAAATATCTATCCCAGCAGAGGGCTGCCCCCCTGACATCTCAGATGCTCAGGTAAGAGCCTCCCTCTCCAAAGTATAAAACACAGCATCAATGGGACCAGACGGTGTCCCGGGCTGTGTCCTACATGAACTCCAAGAAGAGCTAAACCGAAACATAAAACTACTGTTCAATCTCAGCCTTACTACAGGATATGTGCCCAAAGAGTGGCGTACAGCAGCAGTGGTCCCTCTCCACAAAGGTGGTGCCTCAATGGATCCTGGAAACTATCGCCCCATAAGCCTGACTAGCTTGGTCTGCAAAGCTATGGAAAGGATCATCATGGACCTCATAAATAAAGATATTGGGGACCTACAGACACTGGATCCTACCCAGTTTGGCTTTGTTAAGGGCAGATCCTGCCTCTTAAACCTTGTTGATTTCTTTGAAACAGTCATCAAGGCCATTGACGAGAGGAAGGTGGTCCACACAGCCTAGCTGGACCTTGCAAAAGCCTTTGATGCAATACTCCACTTGTGCATTATAGATAAGCTCACCAGCTTAAATATAAACCCCTATGTCACTAGATGGGTTGCAAACTGGCTCAAGGACAGAACCCACATGGTTAGAATTGCTGGAGCCATGTCAGGCTCCAAACCAGTTACAAGTGGCGTCCCAAAAGGCTCAGTCCTGGGACCTCTCTTGTTTGGTATATATTTCTCGGAGGTACAGACCAACATGGAAGGACTGTGGCTGACCAAGTTCACAGATGACTGCAAACTGGGTGCCATAATCGACTCTCCAGCCGACACAAGCATCCTCCAAAAGGGCCTCATAGAAACAAACAACTGGTGCCAGAGCCATGGCCTCAAGCTAAATGCCAAAAAGTGTGTAGTCATCCCCTTTGGCAAAAACAAAGTGCCCACAAATTATCACATAGGTGGTAATCCATTAAATACAGAAGAAGTAATTAGGGATCTGGGGACCCAAGTTGATAGCAATCTCTCATTTGACAACCACGTGGCCAAAGTGGTTAGAAAAACATTTTATATAGCCCACCTAATCATGAAGGGATTCACATCTAGATCAGGGGAGGTCATCGTGCCTCTTTACTCATCCCTCATCAGGCCCATAATTGAGTACAATGCCCCTTTTGGGATGTACCTTGCCAGACAACTGCAGCAACTGGAAAGACCCCAAAAGTACCTCACCAAGAGGATCAAAGGGCTCAAACAGATGCCATATGCTGCCCGGTTAAAGAAACTCCAGCTCTACTCAGTGGCATACCACCTGCTCAGAGGCGATCTGTGCCTGACGTATAAAGCCATATCCAACCTGGAATTAATGGACATGCTGCACCTCAGAAAATCCAAATCCCATCAAGCTATGCACTTGAGAGACTTGAACCTCAGCACTGAAATAAATAGGACATGCTGGAGGGACAGATTCATAACCCAGAGGGTCCCTTCTCTCTGGAATAAAATCCCAGTCCAGGTTAGGCAGAGTCCCTCATTGACTCTCTTCAAGAGGAATCTTGATGAGTGGATGGGAGATCGTAGGTTTACCCCGGGTATCACTTCTGTGTCACTGTTAGACAGAGGCACAGTATACTAACCTCGAAAAAGGGCATAGCAAAATTAATTTAAAATGGGTGGCGAAAGACAAACACACTCTGGCTAGGCTTATATTTGCCCTAGGGCAGAAAGCCTGGTGTGAACCTATGAACCTATGAAGCTAAAAAAATAATATAGTCCTTAAAAAAAATAAGTAACTGAAACACAACAATTTTACATACGGCCCATTTTCTCTCCCATTCATGCATACACAGTCTCTTCTGCTTTCACACACATACATAGACACACGCAAACAGACTTCTCTGCTTTCATTTATACACTCATTCACTCACGCAAGATCTGTCTCACCCTCTTTCTCAATCTCTCAGTCTACAACTGCTTTCATACTCACATTCAGTCTCACTCTCTCCTGATCTCTCTCACGGGCAGTCGCCTCTGCTTACATGCATGCACTCGTTCACATCACACATCACTCTCACTTTCTCTTTCACTCACATTATCATTCTCCCTCTCTCTCGCATACGCACAGACATATACACAGTCTCCCTGCTATCATGCCCCCATTTACACACACACATGCAGGTAGAAACACAGACACGATTGCTCTCTCTCTCTCTTACTTACATACACGCATACACTCTCACACATACGCTACATTTTCTTTTTTTCTCTATTTTACACTTTCTAAACAGCAATAGTGCTGCTTAGCGAGTGTAAAATAATGGCTCGCTCATTCTCACTGACATGTACACACGCACTCACACACACACACACACACACACACACACACACACACACACACACACACACACACACACACACACACATGCAGACACACACTTACCTTTTTCTGTTCTTTTTAATATTTTACACTCGCTAAACAGCAAACCTGCTGCTTAGCAAGCGTAAAATAATGGCAGCCATTCCATTTCTTCAGTACGAGCTCCATGGCAAATTGATAAGCAGCCGTGCAGTGGCTGACTCGTTCTTCTCAGTGGGCATTACTTGTACATTAATACCCAGCTGGAGAATGCTTATTCTCCAATCAGGGTATTGATTTTCAGTTTACACATTGTCTAATGCTCAATAATAGAAAGAGCAAGGCAGGTCCAGGAAATATTTACTTCTGCTTTGCTGACTTATCTAAAGCTTGTGAGTGTGAGAACAATGATAATCTATGAGAAGTTCTTAAAGAAATAGGGATATCAATTATCTTATTTGCCTTTTAGTAATATGTAATCAGAAGAAGAAGAAGAATAAGCAGAACTAACTATTAGAACTGAATACAAAATAAATGACTGGTTCAAAACTATGAACGGAGTCTGCATATACAAATGAATGGGTCTATATTATGATATTGCACGCTCAGAACAGCGAACAACACATAATTGAACCCATGTAAGTGAAAGCTTACAACATCAAAACCTCAGAAGAGCGATTTTTTCCAAGGGAAAAAAAAATCGCTATTCTAAAATAAAATAAAAAATAAAAACTGTAAAACATTACATAATGTGGGGTGCTTTGCCCCCACACCTCCCGACTTAGGGGCTGTGCCCCCCACAGCCCCCTACTTAAATATACCAACTCTGAGATCGCACTACATTGCCAAAAAGGCAAAGTAGCGAAAGCAGACAAGCACATTCTTTCCCAGGGAAAGAATTTGCTGAAAAGTCACTTCATTATTTTGCCTTTTCGCGCTTTTCGGCTCGATAAAGACACATTCAACAAACTGCGTCTGTGATAGCGTAATAAGAAACTCAAATGAACTACCTATCAGCATGCTTTGTAAGTGGTATAAAGAGTCTGTTAAAGTTTACCCCTAGTCATGATTAACTAGAGCCAAATGTGCTGCAGACGTTAACTAAATAGCAATTAGCAGGTGTCTTCTCAAATGGAAAAATGCTTCTTTTTTAGATTATTTGTTTGTTGTTCTTGATAAATACTACATACTGATGGTCATTATTATGAACCTTGTGTAATTTGCACTTATCGCCACTCTCCTTTAAAAATAATTGCACATTACCTGCCATGGCTGGATATGAATTTTGCCTGCACAACTTTTATTACTGAACGGTCCTTCCCCTGGGCTGCATGATTGCAGACTATGTAGGGCATGTGCTGCTGCATACACTGCATTTAACATGTAGTACTGATACTTGAAATTATCAACAGGGTATACACTCTGTTCAAGTGACTCCAAGCTTTCCTTTCCAGTACAGAGCTGTATTTCTTCCATTTTTGTTTCACGCTTAACATCTGTCATTGTTTCATTGTTTACCCACTTACACTTGAATACAGTTTCCCAAAATGCCTTAGTGTAAATGTCCTGTGGATTTCTAGAAGGGATGATGCCATAAAGAAAGTCTTTAAGTCCTGGAATATCTCTACTAGGTTCTGCAAATCCTATAGTGCAATTTAATATTTTCCAGAGTTCCTTTCTTGAAAATATAGACTCATCTATCCAACTTGAGCTGGCTATCCAAAGTTTTGATGTTATATTGTTAGCATTCATCTCTTCCATGATTAATTCTACTTGCGGGGCATATGCAAAAATTATAATGGCAATGGCAGATGATGTCCCAACTGTATCAACAAGTGGAAGAATATTCTGCCTTTTTAGGTTTGTTGGAATGATCTCATGAAATGCAGTACATGCACTCAAGTCTGCTAAGAGTTCCTTCATCTGTTCACCTGCCTGTGCACTTAGGTCATTGTCTTCATATAGGATTCCAACCCATGTCCACCCAAAATGCTTCACAAATTCTGCAAGACCATATTGTTGAGGATACAAGCTTCCTATGGTGCGAAGGAATGATGGAAATTGATGTTTGTCACTAAGAAATGGAAGGCTTGCAGCATGGCTGATCTGTTAAATAACAGTAGAGAGAGAATTAGGGAAGAAATAAAATGTTAAACGATATTTCACAAGCCATTACTATTAGATACAACCATTCTGAAGGACAAATATGTGATTTAGTGTGAACATATGCCTTAGTGATTTAAATAATGTGTTGCTGTTTATTTAAGGATATATATAAAACGTTTACCATTACATAATGCACTTTATCAACATAGCACAACATATTTCAAACAAAGTAGGATGTCAACAGGCAAAAATTTATAAAACATCATCTGTTTCTCTCCATCTCTGCGGTGTAGAAGGATTTAGTCCTGACTATGGGCAAGATGACCTGAGTTTAAAAAGAGGCCTGGGAGCTAGAAGAGTTCGGCCAAGAACGATGGGGCAGAGCAGCTGCTGGTGGCTCACCCATCCTGAGGGTGTTGGTTCTGTGGCTCACCACTTGGGAGATACCCAAAGGGCATATTTTATGTTGCACCCATAAGAGCATGGGAGGTGCCAGACAAGTTAGGGCAAAGCAGCCCTGGCTCACTGTTTGTGTGATACACAGAAGAAGAACTATGTGTCACACCCATGAAAAATTGGAGATGTTGGAAGAATAAGGGCTGGTAGGATGGGATGGAACAGCTACTACCGGCTCACATATCTAGACATGGATTGTGGCCTGGGTCAGAAGAAGTAGTGGGAATTACACCCATGTAACATAGGAGGTGCTGAAAGAATCAGGGCAGATAGGATGGGATGGAACAGCTGCTACCGGCTCACATATCCTAAGGTGGATAGTGGCCTGGGTCAGAGGAAGTAGTGGGTGTTAAACCCATGTAACATGGGAGGTGCTGGGAGAGTTACAGCAGGCAGGATGAGATGGAAAAGCTGCTACCGGCTCACATATCTTGAGGTGGATGATTGCCTAGGACAGAGGAATCAGTGGGTGTTACACCAATGTAATATGGGAGGTGCTAGAAGAATCAGGGCAGGGAGGATGGGATGGAGCAGCTGCTGCCAGCTCATCCATCCTAAGGGTGGTGGGGGCCTTGATTCACTGCGTGTGTTATACCCTGAGTAAGTATGGGTGTTGCAACCATGCAGCATAGGAAGTGCCATAAGATTTATGGCAGGGGCGACCCATGCAGCATGGGAAGTGCCATAAGATTCAGGTCAGGGAGGACAGGGAAGAGAAGCTTATGCTGGCTCACCCTTCCTGAAGCTATTAGTAGTCCTGTCACACTGTATAGGGGATGCCCAGTTGAAGTACTGTGTCATACTCTCATGGAATATGGGGATTACTGAGATTATGCCACCCTTGTGCAAGAACAATGTCTGAGAAATCGATGCGTTTACAGCACACAACATGAACTGGAGACCCAGAGAGCTATAATGGGGAAGTATTTTCAAGTGGAGAGAGAAAGTAGGTTATTCCATCATACTTGAAAGTTGTCTCAGTCAGTACCCCCAGCTCAAAGTATGGTGGGAATGAGTACACATATTGGGCATATACTGCATGAGAAGGACACCCATCAAGCTTGGGGATGCCTGGATCTCACAACTAAGGGAATGAATGGGCCTATTGGAAAAAGTAGCTCAGCCATTGGCAGGCCCATTGGCATCTCAAGGAATAAAATAGTCTGTTTCATTCTGTTTCTATATATTTATACCTTTATCTAATAAATATGTTGATAGATATATTTAAAACACACACACACACATACACAGACACAAACACATAGTTCTCTGCATCTTCCATAAATCTAACATATTAAAAAAAAATTGCAAGTACTAGGCCTCCTGATATGCTGCCTTCTTATTTTGTCACTATTACTCTAAAGTTACTACTCCCTAGGGAAAGACTGATCAGGCCAACAGAAAATAGCACAAGCCATTCATATGACCAAAAATGTATTATTTCTGTATAGAGGTATCTACAATATACTTTATGAAACTAAGCTCTGAAGATGAAATAACTGTGGTACAAGCAAGCTCATACCAACCAAATGTCAGCTGAGAAAGATTCCAGCAAATTACATATAATAAAAAAAATAACTCTCTCCCATCACCACTCAGATCCACTAGCAATGCATCATTTTTCAAAAAATCTTTGAGACATCATCTTTCCTCCCACTGGCAATGCACATGTGCCAGTTCCTCATAACCTATAATGTGACCTTAGCTTTCCCCATCAGGTACCTACCTCTAGTTTCTCCAGTCCTTCTCCCAAGTCAATCTTTCCTACCTCCATCCTTATATTATCTTAACAAAAAAAAAATTCAAATGATCTCATCTCTGTCTCTGGGTAATGATCAATTTTATTTCTATATCTACATGCACTGTCTGTAGATACACCTATGTACAATTGCATTTCTTTATTACTTTGTTAAATACTTGGTTTACATGGTGTGCTTTGTTTAAAACTTGTTGCATTAGTAATTGAGTTTTAATCTAATACATGTATTGTTACATCACTGTGGAACTTTTCTCCATGGGCCTCAACTGAAAATGGGCACTTTTGGCCCAGTGGCCTTCCCGGAAAACAAATACAAATAAATAAATAAATATTTACCTGCAAATGGATAGAACTGCTTAAATGATTTGGTAAGAAGGTGTCACTGATATAATTATAAGTTGTAAAATTTAGGCTTAAAATTTTTATTTAAAACTAAGTCTCCGTTGAAGTAAAAATAAAACCTGGACCCCCAGCTGACCCTGGTGTTTTTGAAGAATGATACCTTATTTCCTATATTTACAAATACCATGTCTCTGATTATAAAAAAAAAAAAAAAAAGCCAAAACCATGGCCATCTCTGGTGGCATTCAGGAGTTAAAATCCTGACCCAATTTAATTAGTGACTCAGGTGCTTAAAGGACCTACATGGAAGTCAGTCAGAGGAAGGAGGTGAGTCAACAAACTAGCAGCATTCGATGTGACACACTAAGTCACAGATCAGTGTTAGCCTGCATTGATCAAGTGCATATCAGCATGCACTTATATAGAAGAAAGCACTGTGGCCCACTTGGAGATGCAGGTCATAAGTCCCACCTTTTCATGGAGAGGGGTTATGCCAAATAAATTTATATGACATCATCAAGGATGCAAACAACCCTCATGTCTGATTAAATAATGCCACTCTCCCCCACCACAGGGTTTAAATGTGACAATCAAGGCTCAGTAGTCATCAGAGGCAAAAAACAATATAAAAAGATAAAGAAAATAATTTAAGTCCTGTCTCTTGAAGTCTTTGCTAAATGTCTGTGGTATGCATTGTAATACAAAGCAGTACCTGAATAATTTGAAAATGTAAAACCATAGTTTTGTGGAACCTAGAAGATCACAGTCTGTTAATTGCTGTGCTATATTGCTGGGTTATTCTCTGCTTTTCTCAGTAACCTCATTGTGACATTTACTGCACAGCTGTTTGTGCAGCATGTGCGTGCTCCTGAAGGTCTTATGGTACCCTATACTAGCAAAGTAGATCACATACATGGTATCTTTCTGTACAGGACTTCCAAGTAAGATATGGTGATTCAAGTACTAAAATCTCCCAGGACATTTTTTGAGGAATGCCAGAACACTAGAATTTGCAAACATCTTCTGTTGTTTACCACCTGCTGGAAAAATGCTGTTCCACAGTTATGGCACCAGTACAATGCTGCACATCATGAAAGCAATGTGGTAACATCGCCCCTAATGCTAGAGGTCTCCAGGTTCCAATAATGGGCTATGAAAAGAGTATGTCAGGGCAGAATGATAACTAGCATTCAGATATGATCTGTGTTGTTATATGAAAAACAAGGGGCAAGCTTATGTTTGCTACTATTATAAAAAATGGAATTACTTTTTTAGAAGCTAAAATTCCCAAAATGTAACATTGAGTGCATAATTTCATGTCATTGTTTTTAGTGCATTTAAACTTTTAATATATCTCTATGCATACCAGGGGTGTAGCCAGAAATTAATATTTTGTGCTCACACCTAATGTTGTTGCCCCACCATTCACTTATCATTTTAAAAATGTACTAAGCCTCCAAAATGCTACTCCTAGACATGCAGAAAGGGACAAAGGGACATGTTATTTTTAACTGTTACAATTTATACCCATATAAAGCTTGTTTCAGAGGTGCATTCCTTTTACATATGCATTCTTTGTATACATCTATATGCTAAGTATTTGTTTACACAATTGAAACATTCTTTACTTTTTAAATGTTGAAACTTCTGAGAGATACTCAGAAAAAAATGTACTCATTTGAGTACACTGAGTATGCTTAGCTACACCCTTGATGCACATATGCTATAAATAAAGAAAACTAAAGTGAATTGTGCACTTTACATGTGTTAAATGTTACAATAAATGTAAGTGGTTATGAATGCATATTCTGGCCTAAAATATAAAAATACCATAAATGAAATCTTTTCCAGTATTCAGGCATCGCAGGATTTGGAATTTTACTGTATTTTTGATACATTTTTTTTGTTAGAAATTTCACTTTTTCCTTTTGCAGTAATCAAAAATAAAACCACCAGCCAACAGAGGTGATGTACTGAAGAAGGCTCATAATAAAGCTTTCAGTTGAAAATATATTCGCTTAATATATAAATGTAGCAGCAGAAGATAATATTTCATCTTGTAACATTAAGTGGGGTTATAGCTCATCCTGATCAGTCATAAAACTCACCTCATCGCACTGCTGCACATGGAGGTTTACTCCATCTTACGTGCTTATTGAGTATGACCCATAATTATATCTCCATCTTTGTCTTGAGATGCTAAATTCTAAACAGCATATGTTACCAGCTTTGCAAATATTAATTTGACAATATTGCCTTGCACTAGAATCAAATTCCCTCTCTCTTCCCCTATCATTAGAAACCTATAGGTCATCTTTAATTTTCCAATATTTGTAAACAAAACTCAAAGTCTCGAAAGGCCTTCAAAGAGTTTGTTGCCAACATACCCAGAATCATAGGCTCTATCACCTATCCAGTCATCCAGACCTTTCTGAAATAAAGCCACAGATTCAAGTTTTCTTATTCTAACTGGAAGAGGATTCTACCACCTTCCTGATCTGTAGTGGAAGACATTGTGCATGAAATTATTTCTGCTTAATTTAATATCCACCAGATAATTCGCATTGCTTGTCCTGACACTTGAACCATAGGTATCAATATTAAGACATTTACATCTGCCTACCTCATCACCCCTAAGAAGTCTGTAGTTAATTGAGAGAAGTGCTACTACTTCCAGGATATTTTATACATCATTCTTCTCAGCCCTTCTTTACAATCTAGTTATGAGACTACCTGCGCATAAAAATGAGGCACCATATTCGTTAAATGGCTTTATAACTGCCTTATTTTGGTAATAAGACTTCCCTGTCTCTACTAACAATAGCTCTAAATAAGCATTTGATTTCAGAATAACACTCTCTAATACTTTCCAATAGATGAAACTCAAAGTTTATTATCAATTTAATACCCAGAGCCCAAGTGACACTCACCTGTTTAAGTAGAAGGTTATCCATTGATTTTGGGTAACATAGGTTACCGCAACCATAGTGCATAACACAAGTATTTTTCTACATTAAATTCCATACCATTTGATACTGCCATGTACAAATGCATCCCTTATTGGGTGTATCATAGATGGAGTTTTAGTCTTCCATACCCAAATATATTAACATATTCGGTTCCCTATTCCTAATCATCCATCCTATCCCTTTTATGCCACAAGCTATAACATATTGCTTTTCTTTACATTCCAGTTCAGGTCAGAAATTTTGTTAAAATTCACAAAAATGTTACTTCTAAGACTGACTCAACTAGAATGAAATCATCTGCATATAGATCAAGTCAGGCCTCAGTTTTTCTGAGATGTGAAAAATCTGGTGTGATTTTTTAGTACTAGTTCCTCAGTGATTGAGGTAAAAAGACTTAACATAGAGCTGCTTTCTGTAGTAATGCACTGTACCAGGTCTCACTAGAAAACAACACCAGTGTTGAAGAACACCTCCACCTGATAGAGTTCTCTAGGTTGTTTTTACTTCATCTTGTACATTTTCCCCTAAGACCTCTTCCAGAAATCATTCTCACAGGACTTTTCACTTCACTGTTTTGAGGCTTTTCATATGTCCGACTATACACTGGCCTTAGTTATACTTCACTTCCATTATCTCATCTATATGGGCCCGTACGTTTTCTGAAGTTCAGTCATTTTGATTGTCTTCTTGACTTACCATTTTCTTTTTTTTTTTTTCAATAATTTTTATTTTTATTTTTACATTAATAAATGTCACAAATAAAAACTATCTTACAACATGACTATACATATATATATATATATATATATATATATATATATATATATATATATATATATATATGCTATACATTGATGCTAAATACCACAGGATATAGGTCATACAACATATCTATTTACACTATGTACATAGATGCTTTCATTGTTAATTCCACAGTTATATAGACAGTATATACATTCGTAATATCCAAGTTATTTGTTTAATATCTGAACTTGTATGTGTTCTTTGGTTCCATTATAGTGTATTTCTAAGTTGCTGTGTGATGAATTATGCTAATATGATGTTAAAGGTTTGTTCCCAAATTTCTCTGGATTTCATGTTTTTGTTTCTTTTATCTATTACTATTTTATGAGCTAAAAGGTGTTGTATAGCTACTTGTTTAAAACCCTCCCAAGAGATATTTATCGTATCTAGCCATTTAAAAGCTATATACAGTTTCATTAGTAGGAAAATTGTTAAAAGTGTATTTGCTTGTTTTCTTGGTATGTTGGGTGGGATAATGTGAAATAGAGTGAATTCCCAAGTTAATATTGATGTTTGAAAACCTGTTTTTTGTAATTGTACCTTGAGAGAGTTCCAGAGTTTATAGACACATTTACAGCTCCAAAATACATGGATTAAGTCAGCTATCTGGTCCTTACAGTGTGGGCAGAAAGGTGATTTTGATGTGTTAAATTTGTGTAGGATTGCAGGTGTAAAATAAGCATTATTATTGATCATGAGCTGAGTGTATGCTAACCTTTTCAGGGGTATAATCTTCAGTGTTAGATTGATTGCCTGGCTTATTTGCTGATCATCTATGGATGGTTTATTTTTTCTCCAGTAGTTAGAGAAGAGGAGGTATTTCTGGTATTTGATTTCATTTATCATTTTATATGAATTAGTAATAGTTTTCTTTGTTGTGATAATAGTTTTCCAAAACCTGCTACAAGTTTCTATGTCACTATTGGTCATAGTAACATTTTGGAGGTAAATGGAACACAGTTCTTTGATTTCTCTTAGGATTATTGTGTGTGATTTAGGGAGGTTTAATTTGGTCCTCATTTCTTGTATTGAACAGTTAAGGTAGGGATAAATATCTTGGATTGTTTTATCTTTCAGTCTGGGAAAAGGGACTAAGTCCAGCATCTTATTGTTTATTTTTAAATTTAGGTTTTTATGAAGGGGTTGCAGTATTGTCATGGCTTGTCTAAGGTTCAAGAATTGAAAGAGTTTTTGCGCTAAGTTTGTATTTCTTTCTGCTTCAGGAATGGAAGTGCTTTGGGATTGAAACCTAGAGCTTTAATATATCTATAATAGATTGCCACCCAAAGAGGAGACCAATTTTCCATTGACGGGTTATGTTCAGCTATTCATAATATTCTTTTAGTGTTAATGATCGAGTAGTACATTTTAAAGTCTGGTAGATTTAGTCCTCCTTTGCTTTTGGGGAGTGTTAAGTTTGAATAGGAGATTCTGGTTTTTTGGGGTTCCCATATAAATTTTGCTAGGAAGGTATGAATTTGTTTGAAGAATTTATTATGTATTGTTGTCTGTGATGTCATGAATATATACATTAGTCTAGGTAAAATGTTCATTTTGATTATTGATACTTTGGCCAAGAATGGTAGTTTTAGGTTGTTCCATCTTTTACAGTCTTGCATTATATTTTGCCATTTAAGGTTTACATTGTGTTGGTAGAAGTCTTTGTTATTCTGGAAAAAGGTGATCCCCAGATATTTAGTTTATTCTTTTATTTTTATGGTGTTTAACAATGGTATTAGTGAGATGAGTTTGGGTGTTTTTAGGGGGAAAATATTAATTTTATTGAGGTTTAGTTTGTAGTTAGACATAGTCAAGAAATGCTCAATTGCAGCTATTATTTTGTTTATATCTGAATTTGGTGTAGTGCAGTATATGTTCAGATCATTCACAAATGCAGTGAGGTATATTTTGAAGTTGTGTATTGATGGAGGATTGTGGTATGTATTTTGTTTAATGTATAGAAAGAGTGGTTCTAGGTATAGGTTAAACAGGAAGGGTGATAATGGGCATCCTTGTCTTGTTCCATTTTTTATTAGGATCCTATTTGACCAAGTGTTATTTATATATAGAGATGTGTATGGGTTGCTATAGAGAGTTTGGATGATTGAAGTTATTGGGTATATTAAAGTAGGGTAGTGTTTGAAGTAATAATTCTAGATTAACCCTATCAAATGCCTTGTGGGCATCCATTACCATTGTGTAGATGTTGATATTGTATTGGTTAGCATAGGATATTAGTGCGACTTACCATTTTCTGACTCAGGACGCTGCCCAGTATGTTGATTAGTACTTTGTCCAGTATCTTAGTATTACCAGTTATAAATTACACAGGACTATAATTGCTAAATCAGTGGATCTGTTCTTTCATTCAGGAGTACCATTGCTGCTGCACTGTTCGTTGATAAGTATGGTTCAGCCTTCATCCAAATTCTGTTTGGTTCAAGCCCTTTATCAGTATTTTGCCAACCCCCTCCTTCCAATTTGCAGAATTCAGTGGTGAATTCATCTGCTCCCTGTCACCCTGATTTCCCTTATAGGAGCAACTGCTATAGGTTCAAAAGGCATTCTGTTCAAATAAATTCCATGATGATTTTTTTTCCATTTTGTCTACACCTTTCACACCCCCTGCTAATGGTATATATATATATATATATATATATATATATATATATATATATATATATATATATATATATATATATATATATATATATATATATATATATATATATATATATATATATATATATATATATATATATATATATATATATATATATATATATATATATATATATATATATATATATATAGGGGTCTACTTCAACCCATTAAAATCGAAAGTCAGTTAGATGAGTCCGTTTTTGTGAAAGTGCATTTATCCAAAAATGCACTTTCGCAAAAATCAACTCATCCAACTACCACAGAAAACAAAATAACAAATACAGTGCACACATATATACAGGGGGGCAAGCCACTCTACACCCCCCCACACCCCCGCTACTTATATATACTAACTCCAAGATCGCACTACAGTGAGGAAAAGGGAATATTCCCTTATCTTCACTGTACAGGGAATCTACAACAAGCTCCCCTCCCGTATACCCGTTAAGAAACACTGTACCTGCACCACTACATGATCCCAGAACCAGCAAATTCTGTTCTCTGAACTGCTTTTTTGCGAAAGTGCATTTTTGGATAAATTACTTTTGTGAACTTGAACTTGTCTAACTGGCTTTCGGAAAAATGTGCTTTCGATGGGTCATCATAGACCTATACATACATATATATATATATATATATATATATATATATATATATATATATATATGTATGTATATATACACACACATATACATGTATGTCTATATATATATATATATATATATATATATATATATATATATATATATATATATATATATGGATTCACTTCATAACATTGAAATATCAAAATACTGAAACTCAAAACACTGAAACCAAAATACTGAAAGCTCAAAATACTGAATACTCAAAATACTGAAACTCAAAATACTGAAAACACATATTATGCATAAACTCAGGTTAAACAACATAAATCATAACAAATTCTACCAAATATATGCAGGGGGCAAGCCCTGCCCCACCCTGCTAATTAAATATATCATCTCCCAGATTGCACATTGTGTAGTTAAGTGCAATCTTGGAGTAGATATATATAATTAGCAGGGGAGTGTAGTAACCCCCATGTGGGGGGTGCAGGGGGTCTTGCCCCCTGCATATATTTGGTAGAAATTGTTATGATTTATGTTGTTTAAGCAGTTCGCATAATATGTGTTTTCAATATTACAGTATTCAATATTTTGAGCTTTCAATATTTTGGTCTTCAATATTATGAAGTTTTGTCATTTCGGTATTTTGAAGTTTCAGTGTTATGAAGTGAATCCAATATATATATATATATATATATATATATATATATATATATATATATGCATACAAACATATATATATATATATATATATATACATATATATATATACACACACACACACACACACACACACACACACACACACACACACACACACACATATATATATATATATATATATATATGTATATCAAGATATTAACTCCAAGACTGCACCATCCCTGGGGAAGGGATTTTTGATCTTGCACACCTGTTGACCATCTTGTTTGTCAACCAAACTGGGTCAGCAAAACAGATGTCAAAATTTTGGAGTTTCATTTATTTTAAGGGCTCACATATATGTGCATGTATGTGTATCTATCTATCTACATATGTATTGATAGATAGAAAGATATGGATATACATTTATATAGATATATAGATGCAGAAGGTTGCATCAATGTGTTTTTTATCGAGAGTGAAACAGTCAGTACAGTTGATTGAAAATCAGCTGTTTGAAAAGTAATGACCTTTTCAACATGAAATTGCTGTAATGTGGGGTTTCAGAGTTTATATATATATATATTTATATATATATATATATATATATATATATTCTAGTCAGGTATTATATAACTGATTTGTTTGCAGTTAAAAGCAATCTCTAGAGTCTCCATGCTCTTTTACCTGTTTAAAACTTTCATTTAGCGGCTACAACTAGTAGCTGTAATAGATTCTCACCCACCCTTCCTGTTGGTGTCTTGTTCTTATACTTGGTGGCTTTGCAGTTGCCCACCTATACTGTAAATTTTATCTGGGACACTCCTCCCAGTCTAGTGTCATTAGTTCATTCTACCTAATACAGAGAGAACATTTGAGAAGGCCAACCCACTTGGGATCTTCATCTTGAATTATCTTCTGTTCCTGATTTCTCATTTTCCACTTCACTAAAAAAAAAAAAATTCTAAGCTTGTTTCCTGCCTTTCATGTAACTAGTTTAGTCCAGATACAGATTTGCTGTATCTAGGACGGTTTGTAAGCTCCTAAGCCCCCCAAGCCTTTCTGTGTTGGAGGGAAGCCTTCTACCTTATCAGTGGGAGTGGTAAGCACTAGGTAGCCTATCTACCACATAAGGAGTGGTTTCTGGACCAGAAATTGTAGTTGTTGGCTTTTTGGGCAGTTTTTCCATCTCTCTCAACTTTCTGATTTAAAAGTCCGCATTTGCACTTGTTTCCCCCCTGTACTGTAACAAGTCTAGTCCAGATACAGATTTGCTGTATCCAGGACTGTTTGTAAGCTTCTGAGCCCCCCAAGCCTTTCTGTGTTGGATGGAAGCCTTCTAGCTTATCAATGGGAGTGGTAAGCACTAGGTAGCCTATCTACCACATAAGGAGTGGTTTCTGGCCCAGGAGTTGTAGTTTATTGGCCATTTGGGCAGTTTTTCCATCTCTCTCAACTTTCTGATTTAAAAGTCCACATTTGCACTTTGTTCCTAGGACTGTTTGTAAGCTTCTGAGTCCCCCAAGCCTTTCTGGGTTGCAGGAAAGCCTTGTAGCTTATCGGTGGGAGTGGTAAGCACTAGGTAGCCTATCTACCACAAGAGGAGTGGTTTCTGGCCCAGGAATTGTAGTTTATTGGCCGTTTGGGCAGTTTTTCCATCTGTCTCAACTTTCTGGTTTAAAAGCCCACATTTGCACTTGTTTCCAGCCTTTCCTGTAACTAGTCTAGTCCAGATACAGATTTGCTGTATCCAGGACTGTTTGTAAGCTTCTGAACCCCACACACCTTTCTGTGTTGGAAGGAAGCCTTATAGCTTCTCAGTGGGAGTAGTAAGCAGTAAGTAGTCTATCTGCCACAAGAGGAGTGGTTTATGGCCCAGAAATTGTGGTTTATTGGCCATTTGGGCAGTTTTTTTTTCCATCTCTTTCAACTTTCTGGTTTAAAAGCCAGCAATTACACTTGTTCCCCCTTTCCAGTAACTAGTCTAGTCCAGCTACAGATTTGCTGTATCTAGGACTGTTTGTAAGCTTCTGAATCCCCTAAGCCTTTCTGGGTTGGAAGAAAGCTTTGTAGCTTATCGGTGGGAGTGGTAAGCACTAGGTAGCCTATCTACCACAAGAGGAGTGGTTTCTGGCCCAGAAATTGTAGTTTATTGGCCGTTTGTGCAGTTTTTTCCATCTGTCTCAACTTTCTGGTTTAGAAGCCCACATTTGCGCTTGTTTCCAGCCTTTGCTGTAACTAGTCTAGTCCAGATACAGATGTGCTGTATCTGGGACTGTTTGGAAGCTCCTGAGGGGTGCCAAAGATTGTTCTTCAATTTGTTCCTTAGATGTAGTAGATCTCTCCTCTCCTCTTCTGTACTTATACTAGCTTATTAGTCTAGCACTTTACCAGACTTCTTGTAGCAATTATTGTATCACACAAAAGTGCAACCAGCACTAAACATTATACAAGGAAACAGATCCCATACTTATTATCAATGCCCACTCCTCCAGGCATGTCTAAAGGTCAGTTCCCTATGCTTTCTCCTGTTAACCTAGTGAACTTGCGCATCCTGAGGCAATGCAGCAACTGTCTCATGTACACCAACAACCCTCTCCTCTTACCCCCCAACACTTAGACTTGCGAGAGATGCACTTACATATCAAAATTGGAAGCAACACACTCTCCAGCCAAGACTGGAATAGCTGGTCAATAGGAAAAGGTCAACACTTGCACCACACCACATGGAACACATACCCTTCCAGAACACACACCAGCAATGCCTTCACAGAAAAACACAAACCACACACCCATCTTCACGGAGGCTCTCAATGAAAATCTACCCAAGAAGCAGAGACCTCCAAGACAGAAACGCACTCAACCACCACAACACAACACTAATCACAAGACACATAACTCTCCTAAACAGTGTGCCACTCAACCCAAAGCCCGAAGGCAAAACAGCAAGCCCAACACACTAGTCATAGGCCATAGCTGATGTCAGTTCCTATGCTTCTC